>NC_035448.2:128336143-128346143 GCF_002127325.2 Helianthus annuus | reverse complement strand
TCAATTAATTAAATACCACGAGATTTCTGTCCCACGGCTCCTGAAACGGGTCAAACCGGGTCGGGGGCCGTGACAGAAAAAGGTGGTATCAGAGCCACTGATCGAGCCACTAATTTAAGCCAATTAAGTATTTAGAAAATACTTAATTTTTATTAATTGCTATTATGTGATTATGTGTTTTATTATCTGACTAATTATGTACAGTTTGGGCAGATCTTTATATGCTAGCCAATGTAGCGATTAATGCAAATCCTTAAATAATTTGACCCAAGTTTTAGCACCTTTATTATCTACCGTCTAGAAACCTTATTCACTAAATAAATAAATTTACAAATAAAACCTAGTGTGTTTTAAATTTCAGTTGTTTTGGTAGTTACCCAGTATGAAATAATATTTAAAAGTTTTTCTATAAAATTTTGTTATAAATTTTAACTTAGTAATTGTGTGTATTTTGCTAAACAGCATGAGTGACTTGTCTGACGCCCTTCAGAATTTAAATCTCTATCCAGTAAGAATAGAGGTTTCCAGAGATTTCAATAGGTATATATCAGACATAGAAGAACCTATAGAATTCAACGCTTTACCTCTCGAGAAACCCAAGCCTAAGAAAATGAAAATTGGGGAAAGTTCTAGGCAAATTGAAAGGTTACCATCTAAGGAAGAGCTAGATTTTATATTGGCAAGCTATAATACTTTTAAGCCTATTAATGAAAATGTTTTTATTCACTTTCTTGAAACACAACTACCAATGAACTTAGAACCAGTTATTCCAAATCCTTCAATCCACTCGCAAATAGACGAATGGTTAACTAATGAAATACAGTTCCAAAACAATCCCTATAAGCTTTTTCCTCAGTTCAATCCAGAACCTTTACCAAATCCACCAATGAGTAACGAGAATATGGCTGAACTCCGCCACTTTGGCAAAGAACTAATGGATACTGGGAATAGGATCCAAGAGATTGGGGGACAGATCTCCTGGAAATACGATGAGAGGGAACGCCATTACTAGAATATCATCTGACAAAGGATAGGGGATTTATGGAACTGTGGTTGTGTAACAGTAATAGTAAAAATCAGTCTGTAAAATAACCTAAAATAAAACTTTGTAAGATAATGGTGTGTATTGATGCATTATTAAATATAAATGGAAATCAAGAAATCAATAAGTTTGGCTATATGCGTATTTTGAAATTAATATAATTATTTTATGTATAATTGTTATTATTAATACTAATAAATATATTATCAGATGGAAAAGTCTAGTAATGAACCAGTTAATGAGGTTAATCAATCTGAGCAACAACCGGGGGATCAATATATGACTAGGCAGGATATAGAAAATATCGTTGCTCAAGGGATAGCCAACGCTATTCCAGCAATCGTTGCTGCTGTTAAAAATCCAATAGAACCACAACAAATCGTTCCTAGCAAACGCATTTCTGAAGATAACTTCAGTAATAGCGTAAACGGAGGCAATAATCATACTAATCATAAGAATGAACCACGACAAGCTCTTCCCCCTAAGAAAATGAAAGCTGCAACGCCTGGTTGCACTTACAAAGAATTTCTTGCTTGTAAACCCACCGAGTTTGCAGGCAATGAAGGAGCGACTACGGCACTGCGTTGGTTAGAGAAAACCGAGGCAGTAATTGCCATAAGTAAATGTGCTCAGGATGATCAGGTCATGTACGCGTCAAACCTTTTCAAAGAAGGGGCGCTAGAATGGTGGAATATAGTGTTACAAGCAAAAGGAAGAAGGATGGCGTATGCTATGAACTGGGAAGAATTTAAGAGCTTTGTAGAAAGAAAATTCTGTCCGAATATGAAAAGGAACAAATGAAAAATAAGTTTTTAACCCACCGGATGGTGGATGTAGATTGTCGAAAGTATACTTCGACATTCTTCGAGTATGCTCGAGTAGTACCAACCCTGGCTTCTCCAGAGCCGGTACTTATTTCTCGTTATATTTGGGGATTGATTGCTGAAATCCGTAATATCGTCAAGGCTGCGAAACCTCGCACGATTGATGATACGGTGGATTTAGCCAATACTCTGACTGACGAACTAGTACGGACAAGAGAAGAAAATAGAAGGAAGGAAGTAGCCCAAAAGATTACCCAAGGATTCCGTCCGGGTAACCATAACAATTTCAAGAAATGAGGGAATGGGCAATCTTCCACTAGCCCATTTTGCAATTCTTGCAAAAGAAAGCATTTTGGAAGATGCAAAGAATATTGCAATTTTTGCAAAATTCCGGGGCATCAAGAAGAAGACTGCAGGAGGAAGAGATTTTTCAGTCTGCTACAACTGTGGAGAAGCTGGACATCTTAGGCCAGATTGTCCAAAACTGAACAAACTATCTAACAATAAAGCCAAACCTGCAGAAGAAGCAAAAAGGAATGTAAGAGCCTTCCAACTGACTGCTCAGGAAGCAGAGCTCATTCCAGATGTGATAGCTGGTACGTTCTTAGATTACAACGTTTACACAAAAGTATTATTTGACTCTGGTGTAAACCAAAGTTTTATAAATATTTCATTCTGCCAAACTCTTAACTTACCTTTAACCAGCATTAGGCAAATTTCTACAGTAGAAACGGCAGATGAGAATTCAGTTAAATAAGGTTTTGCAAAACGTAAAAATAGAACTTTTAAGTCATAAATTTCTGCAACCCCATTATCTATGAAATTAGTTGAATTTGATGATGTGTTAGGAATGGATTGGTTAGTAAACAACCATGCTTAAATTATCTGTGATAAGAATTCCATAAAAATTTGTGCACCCACTGGAGAAGTACTAATGATTACAGGAGATAAGCCATGTAAACCCATAAAGTTTATATCAGTAATGAAAGTTGCTAATTATGAACAAAAGCAAGGAATAGTACAAATGATTTCAGTAATCATTAATACTAAAGATAAAGAACTTAAGGAAATTTCTGTAGTTTCAGAATACCCAGATGTATTCCCAGAAGAATTACCAGGGTTACCACCAGATAGGGAGGTAGAATTTAGGATTAATCTAATTCTAGAAACTATACCGATAGCTAAGGCACCTTATCGGTTAGCACTCACAGAAATATTAAAACTGAAAAATCAATTAGATGAATTATTAAGTAAAGGTTTCATACAACCTAGTTTATCCCCGTGGGAGGGGGCACCAGTGTTGTTTATTAAGAAAAAGGATGGTCCGATGAGAATGTGTATTGATTATAGAGAATTGAATAAGGTTACAATTAAGAATCGATACCCATTACCTAGGATTGATGATCTTTTCGATCAACTTCAAGGAGCTAGATATTTTTCTAAGATATACCTACGTTCCGGATATCATCAATTGAAAGTACAAGAGGAAGACATACCTAAAACTGCTTTCAGAACTATGTATGGTCATTACAAGTTTACAGTCATGCCCTACGGATTAACGAATGCACTTGCAACATTCATGGACAAAATGAATAGGATATGTAAACCATATTTGGATAAATTTGTAATTATCTTCATCGACGATATACTTATTTATGCCAAAAGACAGGAAAAACATTATCAGCACTTGCATGCACTCTTAAATTTGTTAAGAAAAGAGAAGCTTTTCGCCAAATTCTCGAAGTGTGAATTTTGGCTGCCAGAAGTACAATTTCTAGGTCATATGGTGAATCATGAAGGTATTCACGTAGATCCTGATAAGATAGCAGCAATTACCAAATGGAAGGTTCCGCAATCCGCAATGGAAATTAGGAGTTTTGTAGGTTTAGCCGGATACTATAGACGGTTTATTAAGGATTTTTCCAAGATAGCTATATCATTAACTAAGCTAACCTGTAAAACAGTTAAGTTTGAATGAGGACCTAAACAAGAAGAAGCCTTTAGGATCTTAAAGCATAAATTAACAAATGCCCAATCCTAGCCTTAACAGAAGGAACAGAAGATTTTAAAGTATATGGTGATGCTTCAAAGCTAGGATTTGGATGTGTGTTAATGCAACGCAAAAAGGTAATTGCGTATGCATCAAGGCAATTGAAAAAGCACGAAGAAAGCTATACCACTCATGACTTAGAATTAGGAGCCATAATTTTGCCCTTAAGATTTGGAGACATTATCTGTATGGAAGTAAGTTTACTGTCTATACGGGTCATAAGAATTTAAGATATATATTTGAGCAAAAAGAATTAAACATGAGGCAAAGGAGATGGATGAAAATCCTAAGTGACTACGACTGTGATATTCAGTATCACAAAGGAAAGGCTGAAGACGGCTAGAGATCGCCAGAAGAGTTATACAGATAATAGGCGAAAGCCATTGGAGTTTCAAGTTGGAGACAAAATGCTATTGAAAGTATCTCCTTGGAAAGGAGTTGTTAGATTCGGTAAGAAAGGAAAGCTAAGTCCAAGGTACGTAGGACCATTTCCAGTGATCCAACGTATAGGACCAGTTGCTTATCATTTACAACTACCAGGAGAGTTAGCTGGAGTACATGATGTATTTCATGTATCCAATCTCAAGAAATGTCTATCAGACGAATCTTTGGTAGTACCTCTCCAAGATATAAAGGTAAACGAAAAATTAAAATTTGTAGATAAACCTCTTCAGATAGAAGATAGAAAGATCAAATTTCTCAAAAAACAAACGATTAGTGTTAGTTCAAGTAAAGTGGGATTCAAAGATAGGACCCTAATACACTTGGGAACGGGAATCAGAAAAGAAGCGAAAGTATCCTCAATTATTCCAGTAAATCTCGAGGACGAGATTTTTATTAAGGTGGGGAGAATGTAACAACTCCTATCAAAAATCTTAATTATTATTTTAATTATCCAATAGGAAACCCTAATTAAGACACCCAAGTGATTCTGCACAAACCCTAAAATTTTCAGACAATCAGAATCAGGATCAAGGCCCCTAAAACTCAGGGGGGGGGGAAACCCTAGTTACGATTATCTAAATTATGTGCTGTCAAATTCGAATTTTTCAATTTCATCAACTCAGCAGGCCTAGTCCCACACGTGGCAACCCTATGACCATTAGGTGTCCCTTACGGACCGTAAGGGATAAAAGTCTTACGGTCCGTAAGCATGTAAAATTTTGTGTATAAATAGCAGACATTGAGACTTGATTTCTGGCACTAAAACGACGAAGAAATTCGTTATACACACTGAGATATCATAGAAACAGTCCACAACACACACAAATTCATGAAGTGCTGCCGCAAAACAGGGTAATAACTCGATCGCTATTACGAATCAACGTCCGATCGATTGAAACTATCCAACGTATGATTAAGTGCTGCTCAAATTGAGTTTATACTTTGTCATTCGTCGTGATTTCGACTTGAATGTTTGAGTGCTGTCCGAACTCGGGCTATACTCTGTCATTCGTTGTGAATCCGCTGAATTGTTAAGTATTGCACTTTGTTAATCGTTGTGAGGGTTTAATCTCGTGAATTGTCGTAACTGCTGTATTAGTTACTAACCCAATTTTTGTGCATTGTTATTAAAATTAGGTTAAACAAGGCTAAATCAGTAGGCTTATACACTGCTCGTTAAATCTGCAATGTGAGTCATTCTCTTTTTATCAACTGTTTTACAATACTACAAATTATTTTCAAAAGTTATAATTATAGGGACTAAGTCGTGGATATCTTGAATCACTGGCTAGTGGGGTATTGTGCACATTACTAATTTTCTCCCAGTTAGGTTCATTGACCTATTAGGGATAATCATCACTATTTGGGTTCATTGACCTAATAGTGGTATGACCATCGTCACCATTATGACATGTCACCAATGTGACACGGTGCCATATAAAAATAAGATATAAGCCATTGTAATCGCTCTTATGCTGTAATCAATAACTATGCATCATTTTATGTAAATAGAATGATTCACTCAGTATTTCCCGCTGACAAAACCTTTTTCAAACATGTTTCAGGTGATCTGTTATGATCCAGGATAAGTGCCGTGAAGCACTACAAGCTTAAGAAAGTGGCTCAGGATAAAATAAAGAAACATGTTTTGTAAAATAAAAGATTTCTTCGTGAAAGCAAATGATTGTAAATTACCGGGGTTTTATCCCGAGTTGTGAAATAAAATAATCGGGAAATATTTCAGTTTTAAAAAGATCCTGATAATAAACTTCCGCTGTTAAACTCAATTAATTAAATACCACGGGATTTCTGTCCCACGGCTCCTGAAACGGGTCAAACCGGGTCGAGGGCCGTGACACTATTCATCATGCGAATGCATAATACTTGACAAAACAATTCATTAGTCCATGTCGCCAAATGGTAATGTCTTCACCATTTGACCCGTTAAGTCTAAATGTCCATTTTATCCTTGTGGGATTTTAGTTAGTCATTATCCCATTCATGTAACTTATTCCTTTGTTAACTCGTAACCAAAATCACCATAATACCCTTTTTACCCTTTTCGACCATCAACTTAGTTTCTTAACATAATCACATGTTCTGACCCATACCAAAACTTGTCGGAACAATCATAATTCAAATATTTAGTTACCATGTTCGTAATCTATACAATGCATAGATATTCTACAAAAAGGGGTGTAAGCTTTACTTACATACCGTGCGCATTAGTCCTGTTTGACCCGCTTCTTCTCCAAGCTTCCATGTCGCTTATTAAGCATCAACTATCATATATCATTCTTAAGATAGTTAGCTTATTCATCATTCATCACAACCTTTTCATCACACGGATCTTATATTAAGTTTGTCATTTAACCTTATAACATGCTAATCCATCATTTATTATCCAATTTCTTTAAACACACATACACATATATGATTTTCAAACATCATTAACATAAGCATATCATTACTTCTATCATATCATCAAAACCCACTTCATAACTATTTTGTTAGTCACTTACAAGTGATCTAATCTTAAGTTCTTAATAATTTCGTCATACTTTTGATGTGTGTACTACCTCCTAAGCATAGTGTACAACTAGTTCATGCATATCCTTCTAATCTTATTTATGATTCATCATATTCCTCCTTCTAATCAATATGAATCATTCATGCATAAACATCAAACACACTATCATCATATTTCTTTCAATTTCCTCTAGCAAGAATCCATATTACTCACATAATACATCAACATTCAACAAGAATTAGACATGGATGATGACTCAAGTCATCATTTTCACCATAACTAATGGGTTTCACCTCTAAGCATCAAATTAACCTAAATCATGCATAACCCATGTTCTATGTGTGTATGTGGGTATTTTTTTTTATTAATAATTTCAACTTTCATTTTGCCCACTTTAGCCCCTCAAGTTTGCCACTTAAATAAAATTGTCACAACTTTCATCCCTTATTTGTTTCAACCATACTTTTAACTAGGATAAATAACCTAGTTATTTATTTCTTGATGTACCATATTAGAACATCTAACGGATATAAACATTCAGGTTTTGGGGTGTTACAAGTCTACCCCCCTTAAATAAGGTTTCGTCCCCGAAAGCTTTCTCATTTCCTCTTGCACATACACATATCTATGTTTGACTTTTTAATCACATCATAATTATAAGTAATCATCCTATCTCATTCGGTAATTATTTATACGATTGACTTCTTCCTAACATGTCTATACTTTCCATGCCATATTTTCATGTAACCTTCTCATTTCCTTGACCGTTTAGTAACAGTTCAATGTCCATACTCATTCAAACTTATAATAATACTTACTTTTATATGATTCGTTTATAACAATTCTAATACCTTCATCTCATCCTTTAAGATCATATTCTATTCATATATTACATAACATTTGATTTTATTTCGTTATCACAACGAAGTTACTATTTCATAGTCATGCATCCATGATTAACTCCAAAGTTAACATCAATATTCATTTTCTATAGTTATTTGTACCATACATACTCTTATATTACCTTCAATTCACCTTATTCATTCTACATTACTATTCCTTTCATTTCATACATTATTTAATTTGCATAAGCTCACATGTCACGCAAATTTATTATATGAGAGTTTAACCAATTCTCGAATTTTTCACTTAAAACCTTTGAGATTCATTCCTTAATGACATAGTTTTCTTCTTATGTCAACTATTAGGAATCAAACATTCCATACTATACCGTACTCATTCCACCATGCATTGTATAGGGCGTTTTCAATTTACTAATTCATACTTATTTGACATAAATTAAAGCATTTTACTTACCTCGATTTCCTTCCATACTTCAGCGATCCGTAAATCAGACCTGTCCACATTCTTCACGAGTGCTAGCCGTACCAGGCTAGATTTCATTCATCCATGTAATGCGCTTTGCTCGTGCACAACCTCCCACCAAATCGATTGGTTTCATCACCTTAAGGTTCTAACATTATCATCAACAAATTTGGCAGTTAACACATTTCATTCAAACATTCATTCTATTAGGCGATTACTCACTTATAATTCTTCTACAATTTCTTACGTACACGCTATAACGTGTCACACATTTCATTTCTCTCATGCAATTCTTTCATTTAGTTACTTATTTCGTCAACCTTTGCAGTTTGACCTTTTAAGGTTAAACTGACTTTTCTTACTTATCATAGGTGCATTGAGGTACACATTCTCATGCTTACTTACAAAGACATTCATTGCATCATTTCGGTGTTCTTAACAAACTTACCCTTCTTGTTCATACTTAAATCATTGTCCGGGTCGTAGCCCGTCATTCATTCTGACTCCTAAGAGTCGATTACTAACACATTTAACACATAACTTGTTCAAAATTTCTTTCTTTCGTTTTAAAATTTAGCTTTGCGTGCCAATTACGATCATTCTTTTGTTCATTTACTTTGCACCTACTCATATGATTCGTTTGACTCAACCATTGTCAAACTATCGACACATTCTGATGTGGACTAATTCCATCCTTTTTATATCTTAAATATGTCCCGCGGATTCAAACGTAACATCCATACCTTTCATTATTTCTATGTTTTGAATCCGCCTATCGGCTTCATACATATCATTCATATTTTCCATTACTTCTATGTTTTGAAACCATCTCGCGGATTCAACCATTTCATTTACGTCTTCCATTTACATCTTTCATTCATTACATGTATTGAATCCGTCTCACAGATTCAAACATTCCATTCATGCCTTTCATTCCTTGAATCCTTCTCGCGGATTCAAACATTCCATTCATATCTTCTTGATCCGTACTTACTTACGAATTCGACATTCTTCATTCTTATCATTCATACTTTTCATTCTTACATAATACTCTCGCTTCCCTGAGAGTTTCACTACCCATTTCACCCGCACGTCCACCTGTTACCCAATTCTAACGGACATACCTGCGATAATTACCACAGTCTCACGAACGTCATATGCTTCTTGCGTACTGGCCAGGTGCGCAATTCACATACTAATTTCGTGCCTTCAGGTAATTATCGCCTTATGTCCGCAGTAGTGGGTCTCAGTTCGTGCTACATTTTTAAAATCTTACCAAGACAATACCGTTGTCTTCCATTTAATACTTACCTTCCCAAGGAGATTTCCTCCTTTTTCTTTAACACCGGTACTCATACATATTAATATTGTGTACCTGGGGTCCATCTGTCTATTCGCATCCTTGCCTGCCTTAGCATCCATCTTAGACTGCATTCACGGATCATCCTCTTCAAACCTTTAAGCTTACCTTGCACATACAAAGCCGTTAGTTTCTTCATATGAATGCACACATACATGCTTTCATTCTATTTCTACCTTTAGATCATGATCGAGTCATGGATTGTACGGGTTCCTTATCACAAGAGCACACACGTTTAAGTTCAAGTATTTATCTTCTTGTACTTGATTCACTCAAACCAGGGCTCTGATACCAACTTGTAAGACCCTAATACGTATTTGACTAAAAGTCGCTGCGGAAATTCGTGTTATAAAATTTCTTTCATTATAAATACCTTAACTTACTTAAAATTTAACCTTAACATAACTCTTTCGCATAAATCCAT